>NW_024082332.1:218546-231314 GCF_003009895.1 Hyaena hyaena | reverse complement strand
CCACCCTGGAGTCTCCGATCCCGGCCCGATTTTATCTTCCCCGGTTCGCACTCACATTAGAAGGCTCTCTCAGTGGATTCTGCGTCCTTTTTCTCTCAGTCTCTCAGGTTTTGTAAGGTTTCCAATGGCTTCAGATCTTTTCTGTGTGATGTATGGGCACGAGTGCAAGTACGGAGCTCCTTACTTCTCCGCCATCTTGCCCTCTCCCTCTCTCATTTTTGTTAATACATATTTGATGAGTACATGTAGTAATGTATAAAAAAAATATATCATTGTGGGATACAGCTCTACCATTGTTTATAAATTCTTAGACTTACCGAAGAAACATCATATCGCTGAGCTTTCTTATCTCATATTATTATATTAATAAAGAATAATTATAATTTAGGTTGGAAATGAATGTCAAATATCGCCTTCCTGTGTGTGGAGAGCCCCTGTCTAACCATCTAGTATGAGTGCTAGCTACATACCAGATAAGAAGGTTAATTTGAAATCATCATATTCTAAAAAAAAAAATGGAATGATTATAATTTCATTTGCATTTAGCACATAAACTGAATCAGGACATTAAGAATAATTATGTTGTATATGAAATTTTCAAACATATACCAAGTTTAAATACCATTTTTTTGGGTGTGTCTGAAAAGAAAGCAGTTAACTTAGGTAACAGGTGAGTTTACATTTTTATGACAGGGATGCCTGGGTGGCTCAGTGGGTTAAATATCCAACTTCAGCTCAGGTCATGATCTCATGGCTCATGAGTTCGAGCCCCACATCAGTCTCTGTGCTAACAGCTCAGATCCTGGAGCCTGTTTCAGACTGTGTGTGTGTGTGTGTGTGTGTGTGTGTGCCCTTCCCACTTGTGCTCTCTCTCTCAAAAATAAAACCTTAAAAAAATATTTTTTAGTCTTCAAATTTTTTCTGATAAAGCCCCTTCTCATTGCACTATGATAGAAGTCATGGTCCCAGAAACATGAATTCTGTCACTTCCTGACCTATGGAGGAGAATACTGTAACCAAGAGAACAGAAATTATTGGGGCACCTAGACGGTTCAGTCTGTTAAGCATCTGACTCCAAGTTTGAGCCCCACATCAGGCTCTGAGCTGGTAGTGCCAATCCTGCTTGGATTCTCTCTCTCACTCCCTCTGGGACCCTCCCCTTCTCTCTCTTTCTCTCTTTCTCTCTGTCAATAAACAAACAGAAGAGAGAGAGAAAAGAGATTATTTAAATCAGGATCTACTATCTGAACTCCAGGAGAACACAGTTGTAACACTCCAAAGTTGGGTCTTCAGAAGCAGCTTTATAAATCAAATTGGTCAGTTTTAATCCAGCCTCATTTAAGGGGAGCTCCTTTTGGGGCGCCTGGGTGGCTCATTCGGTTAAGCGTCCGACTTCAGCTCAGGTCATGATCTCACGGTTTGTGGGTTTGAGACCCATGTCAGGCTCTGTGCTGACAGCCAGCTCAGTGCCTGGAGCCTGTTTCAGATTCTGTGTCTCCCTCTCTCTCTGACCCTCCCCTGCTTATGCTGTCTCTCTCTCACACTCTCAGAAATAAATAAAACATTAAAAAAAATTAAAGGGAGCTCCTTTTTAGTTTTCAAGTACCAGTGAAACTGCTACCTTCCTGAAGTATCTTACATCTGCCTTGTTGTGGCTAATAGGGAAGATGTTGAGAGTGAGTCCTCTAATAGGTATACAGAGAAAACCTAATAAACAGGATTATGGGCAGTAAAGAAGGATGGTGTAGGTAACTTTGTTACCTCTGTGCTTCCTCCTCCATACAACCTGATACAGTCTTTTTTTTTTTTTTAATGTTTCTTTTTTGAGAGAGAGAGAGAGAAAGAGCATAAGCCAGGGAGGAGCAGAGAAATAGACACAGAAGCCAAAGCAGGCTCCAGGTTCTGAGCTGTCAGCACGAAGCTTAGTTCTGGGCGCAAACCCAGGAATGGTGAGATCATGACCTGGACCGAAGTTGGATGCTTAACCTAGGAAGCCACCCAGGCATCCCCATTCTGATACAGTCTTAAAGTTATGTAGCCTTTAAAGAGACAAGAGTTAAATTAAAAAGACATGTTCAGAATAACATAAAGGAGAGATGTCAATATCTGTGGCTTCAAGGGCTCATTCAGCTCAAGAATCAACACAAGGTCAAAACATATTTCTTTCGACTGGCTCTTGTGGGCCATAAGAAATGTTTTCTTGCTGAGAAAACAATTACTGAGCACTTTTAAAAATCTCTTCCTAGGTCCTAAAAAGTGCTGTGTCCAAACACACATGAAGAAGACACCTGTCTTTTAAAAATATGGACAGGTGCTTATTTAATATGAACAAATAATTTTTCAGTGACTGAGGCATAGATTAAATTTTGCTAGAGCTGAAGTATCTAGTTCAAAGACCTGGCCTTTAGAATCATTCATTTCAGAAACTGTTCTTATCTATAACAAGGGAACAAAGAGCCTGGCAGTCAGAGATAATTTTGATTTTTTAAAAAAATTTCAAGTATGTATGCATCGTATTTTCCAATGATCCTAAAGGAGAGAGGAATCTCAGAATATCAGGTTTTTCAATCCTGCTGGGGTTTTGACATAAACCAGCTACAGACTGTAAGCTGAATACATGGCATCTGCCTATAGTTTACTGTGCATAGGGAATTGCTAGCATGTTCATGAACAATTATTACATTGGTGACAACTTACAAGTGTTTTCTTGCTATTTTAAAGTTTTGTTTCAGTTTTGAGAAAGAGAGAGAGAAAGAGAGAAAGAGCATGAGCAGGGGAGGTACAGAGAGAGGGGAACAAAAAATCCAAAGCAGGCTCCGTGCCACAGCAGAGAGTCAGATGAGGGCCTGACACCCATGAACCACGAGATCATGACCTGAGCTGGTCAGATGCACAAGTGACTGAGCCACTCAGACACCCTAGCTATTTTAAAACTCCTGTCTCTAGTTTAAAGCTATTTCTTCTACCCTCCCTGTCTCTCCCTCCCTACCTTCTTTCCATCCATCCATCTGTCCAAATAGGAAGATGGAAATGTACCAACTGAGAACGATTGATGTTTAAAAAGGGCATGCTGACAATAAAATTGCTAACTGATACCTGCTAATCTAGTTCTGTGGTTAAATAACTGCTGAGAAATTGGTTTGTGTGTGTGTGTGTGTGTGTGTGTGTGTGTGTGTGTGTGTGTTTTGTAAAACACTAGGCCAGACAGATTAGTAAAAACTGTCAATTAAGTACATATTTGGATCGTCTTTTAAAGGCTTGAGTTTAAATGGGCTTCACAATTCCAGTCAGCTAATGAAGATTTGTACATGGTCTATACCATGCTTTCAAAAATTTAGGACACTTATTATTTACTTCTGATAAGATATTCTCTCAATCTCTAACTACTGTCTCAGTTTATGAATATCTCTATGTTCCTGTCAAAACAAAACCTAAATTACTGTGTGCATAAGGAGAGGAAAAGCAACACGAATACACATTGATGATTGGATTTTGAAGTCTGTAATTATTTTCTCACCATCCCCTTCATCACCCTCCACCAGAATCAATAGGCTGAAAAGTGTCTTGTAAGTTTCTTATTTTCAGTAAAGTCAGACTAGCTCTCTCCTCCTCAGAACCACTGTTTCCTAGAAGATACAAGAATTGGATACACGGTCATCTCATCCAGGAACTGGGGAAAGTATTACTAAGGAGTATTACTAAGGCGTTGACGGCCAACTAGCCAAGTACATCAAAGACAAAGCTATGCCCAACCATCACTAGTTCCAGGAAGTCCTTGATGTTTTTCCATCTTAACAGCATTACCATTAATGCCTGAAGAGATGAAATAATAAACTTATTTGATCACAACTGATACAATACATGTGACATCCTCCAAAATGTGCTGTGACCTTATAGAGTAAGAGAGTGGCTTCAGAACCGCAAGCCAGAAAGGAACTACATATCCCAGCTGGCTTTGCAGTTAGGTATAGTCATGTGACTAGTTTTCATCACTGGAATGGGGGGCAGAAGTAGTCTGTACTGCTTCTGGGCTGAAACCTTTTAAAAGGAATTGAACTGCCTTAACCTACTTTTCCCTGCTTTCCTCCCTGGAATGTTGATAAGAAGAGGGACCTCAGGGGCTCCTGGATGGTTCAGTCAGTTAAGTGTCTGACTTCAGCTCAGGTCATGCTCTCATAGTTCATGAGTTCGAACCCTGCATTGGGCTCTGTGCTGACAGCTCAGAGCCTGGAGCCTATTTTGGATTCTGTGCCTTCGTCTCTCTCTGTCCCTACCCCATTCACTCTCTGTCTCTCTCTCAAAAATAAATAAACATTAAATTAAAAAAAAAAAAAAGAGTGACCTCAGAAGGAGATCTACAGAAGATGACAGAACCAATTTTGCTTTGGATTCCTGAATAACTGAGGATCTACCTGTCATGCCACAATGGATGATTACACAAGACAGAAATAACCTAAGTCACTGAATGCTTCAAGTCTTTCTGTTAAAACAACTAGCATTGCATGTACTAAAACTTCAAGCAAGTGGATTGTGTAAAAGAATCCATAAACATTGACAACACCTAATGCTGATAAGGGACTCTCATTCATTGCTGGTAAGGATGCAATACAGTGACTTTGAAAAAAGCATTTATTTATTTATTTTGAGAGAGAGAAATTGCAAGTGTGAGAGGGGCAGAGAGAGGGGGAAATAGAGAATCCTGAGCAGACTCCACACTGTCAGTGCAGAGCCCAAGGTGGGGGCTTGAACCCACGAAACTGTGAGATCATGACCTGAGCCTAAATCAAGAGACAGGCGCCTAACCAACTGAGCCACCCAGATGCCCCCGTACAGTGATTTTGGAGGGCAGTTTGGCAATATCTCACAAAACAAAACATACTCTCACCCTATAATCCAGTAATAGCTCTCCTTTCTATTTACCCAAATGAGCTGAAAACTTATACCCACTCAAAAATCTTCATGTGGATGTTTACAGCAGCCTTAGTAATAAAGGTCAAAACTTATGTAAATATCAATGTAACTAGCACTGCTCATCAGCTGTAAGAAATGTACCTAATTAATATAAGATATAAGTGATAGGGAAATGGTGGGAGTAGGGAAGAATCTGGGAGTATACGGGAACTCTATCCTTTCTGCTTATTTTTCCCATGAACCATAAAAATCTTCTTAAAGAAAGTGTAATAGGGGTACCTGGGTAGCTCAGTCGGTTAAGCATCCAACTTTAGCTCAGGTCATGGTCTCACAATTCGTGGGTTTGAGCTCCACATCACGCTCTGTGCTGACAGCTCAGAGCCTGGAGCCTGCTTCAGGTTCTGTGTCTCCCTCTCTCTCTGCTACTCCCTGGCTCATGCTTTGTCTCTTTCTCTCTCTCTCAAAAATGAATAAATGCACAAAAATTTTTTTAAATATAATAAATAGGAGTCTATGCTTTCTTTTCATCATGAATGCATCTATGGTCACGTATACACACTCATACACAACAGCAGACTTGCTCATGAGATGAGGAGTGTAACTATGGAAGTGAACTTGACAGAAAATTAAGGGAATGGAACAAGACAAATATGAAGAGGGAGAGTGGAAGCGTCACCCATTAATACTTATGCATAAAAGAAAATTTGGAGCAAGATACTCATGGCTATTATCATCCTAACTATTATCATCTGCTCATTTGTCAGAGTGCAAAGCTCCACTGTGGGACTACACCTCTGAGACCATCAGATTTCTCATGACCTCTTCAACTGCAATCTCTTAAGACCTACACCTGAACCCTAAACCACATGCAAAAACAATTTTACCAAAGCAATATTTGAAAAATATTTACCAAGCTTGATTATTTAGTTATGGTACAGGTAGGTAATTCCATTTGTAAATTTCTATAGTTTTATCATCCCCACTTTAAAGATAAGAAATGGTGGCTTAGAGAGTTAAATAACTTGCCCACAGTTATCTCCTGAGTTCAGGAGTTGCATCTGAACCCTTGTGACTTGACCTTCAAATCCATAATCTTATCCAATGCCCAAGTTTGCCTGCTGGACTCGGGGTATCCATGCTGACAGTAACGTCTGAGCTTCCAGAACACTTCTGCCTAGCAATCCAGTTTCTCTTTTAATAGCATCTCTGTAGAAATCCTGAGTTTGACTTCAGCAACCTTTCTGCCATTTGTGCCTTGGTCTTCTTGAACAACACTAATCACTTTAGTTCTTTCTCCAAAAGACTGTCTGCCTCGATCCACAGCACTAAAGCCCTTTAACTGACCAGAACTCACCAGCAACTAAACGGAATCTCTGAGGCTTTCTTCAACCCAGCCTTGCCTTCATTAAGACCTTATAAGGAATTCTCCTTGGAAATAATTTTGCCAGATGGTCCTTGCTCTCTCTACCCCTTCACTAGACATTTATCAGCTGTTCTAGTATTTCTTACAGCCATCACCATGTCCGTTATTGTACCTGATCTTGGATTCTTTGGAATCCATTTTAAAATATCACAGCCAAGCATTGGAAAGGAAATGAAATTATCACTTTGACAACCAAGGGCTTTCTATGGGGCCAGATTACATGGCAAAAGTTGTCTGAATAACAATGGAACAGCTCTTCATGAGGTTCTGAATAACATACAAATGCTTAGGGGAGACAAGTGAAGAGTGCTTACTTTGGAAAATTAACCAACCTAACAGTAAACTTTTTAGCTCTTGACCTAGATTTTTAGACGTATGTACCATCTTTTGGTTCCATGGTTCACCCTTGCTCAAAGCCCTAGGGTTAGTTCTGGATGACTTGTGTGTTTTTTTTCATTTTGTTTTTAGATCTGTAGTTTTCTGTTTGGTTAGTTTTCAGTCTGTACAAACGAATCTGTACAGCCTGATTTTTTTTAATTCGTCTCATTTTTTAAGAGATCAGAGAGCCTGGAGCTGACGACTTGTTTTCCCTGATATGGGTCAGCAAAAATATTGTTTGAAAATGTATTAAACATATATAAAAAATATTGTTTTTTTTAGCAAAAGAACTTAAAAGAAATAAATAATATGAATTTTCAAAATCATATGAAGTTAAAATTATATTGCTGGAGTTTCAGTGTGTCAAAATAACCTCAGACAATAGAAAAAAAAACTATATAAAATTTCCTACAACAAGGGGAGCTCAATAAATGCCACTTCCTTTTAAGCTAGGAATCTAAGACTTAGAGTTTTCATTATTTTTCTAACTGTAGTTGAGAGTTTAGATTATTTTCAATGGTTCCAATCATAAAGACAGTTTTATAACACTGGAGATGTGGAAGAATAAATACAATTGCTCCCAAAGTGCACTGATGATATTCACTGCTGTTAATCCAGCCACTATGAATGTACACCGTTTCACTTCGATGTGCAAATGCACTGTGAGCTCCAGACCACACGTGTCCATAGAGAATGTTAGTTCAAAGACAATATGGCACAAAATGGTGACCAACAAACTAGTGACTACCTGGAAGCAGAAATATAGTCTTAATTTAATGGAATAAACAGAATAAACAGCATCTGAAATTTCAGCAAATTGCCTCACTTGGTGTAAAATCTCCCCCAGAACAAATGTTAAAAACAGATATCAACTTTGGTGTCTATTTTGCATGTTCTGAGACTCAACTTCCAACACAATGGTGGGGGAGGGGTTTCCCTCTATCTCAACAAACAATTCCTGGGCTCCAGCTATTCTGACACTATCTCCCTGGAGATAGCATCGGATTATACAGGTTACGAGTTCAGTCCTGCAAGATTATCTGCTCCCTGCTGCACCCCCTACACTGAGATACCAGTGCCAAGGTGATCACCGGTGCTTCTAAATGATTTGCTATAAATCAGCGGTTCTCTGGTTCTCCTCCTCAGGTTTAATTTGCTAGGGCAGCTCACAGAATGCAGAGAAACATTTTACTTATTAGATTACTAGTTTATTATAAAGAATAAAGTTCAGGATGAGACGCATAAGCAAGGTATGCATAAAGGGCTGGGAGCTTCCATACTTTGTCAGGGAACGTCATTGTTACTATGTGCACCAACCCGGATGCTCTGGGAACTCAGTTCCCTTTGGGGTTTTATGGAGGCTTCATGATACAGCTGTTATTGATTACATTATTGGTTATTAATGGCTGATTCAACCTCCAGCCCTTCTCTTCTTGAAGGTTCAGGGTAGGACCTGAAATTCTAACCCCAAATTGGCTCTTCAGGCAACCAGCCCTCATTCTTAGGTGCTTTCCAAAAGTCACCTCATTAATATAACAAAAGGCACCTTTATCATTCTCAGCATTTCAGAAATTCCAAGCCTTTGGGGATCTGTGAGCCAGGAAATGTGGCAAAAGACAAAATATATATGAGAAATATATTTGAGTCTCTGAATGACCAAATATACATTTCTTATAAATCACAATATTACACCTTTATTCTGCACTGGACCAAGAAAAGGTAATCTGAGCTAATCTTGAAATGCCATTATGTTGCTGGTGGTGTGCATGTTGGTTTACTTTAGATATCTGCTTACCACACCCATTATGCAACAGAGTGAATTCTTAGCTTCAAACCCCTGTAGATTAATTACTCCCTGATACCTCAGCACATGCATCACATGATTTCATCAATGAGCCAATTAACAATATTTACATAGACAAGTGTTATTAGACATTTTCCCATTCAGAGACTAAGCAGTAATTGCTATATGCTATATAGTTGAAGTGAACTACAGAGAAATGTCATAGCCATGAGTCAGGCTTCCCTTCCTATACTAAGTTACTTCAACTTCAACCCCTGCAGAATTAGTTTTTTTTTTTTAATTTATTTATTTTTGAGAGAGAGCAAATAGAGTAGAGGCAGAAAGAGAGACAGGGAGAGAGAGAATCCCAAACAGGCTCCACACTGTCAGCACAGGGCCCAATACAGAGATCCATGAGATCTTGACCTGAGCTGAAATCAAGAGTCAGATGCTTAACTGACTGAGCCGCAGGGCCCCAACCCCTGCAGAATTTAAAAGACACTCAGAGTTATGGGCCGTAAATAAGAGTATAGGAAGCATGTGAGGTTCCTAAAAATGTTTGAAAGAGTCATTTGAAATATGTTTTCTCACTAAATAAAAGAAACATTTAATGTTCTCTAAGGAAGGAGTATACACCTCTTCCTGTTTTGAAAAATGAAACTTATTACTGATTTACATATGCTTACAAAGTCTCAATTTCCAAAGTAATGAATGTTACCTCATGATTTTTTCCAGAATTTTCAAAAGAAGAATAAATTCTGTGCCTCTATTTGTGCACACAAGCAAATATTCTGTGTAATATATAACCAGTGACTATTTAGTATTTTCTGGTTTTCTGGCTTTGCTTATTAATAGCGATGGTTTCTGCTCATTATTTGAAATAGCAACACCTTGAAGAATCGTAATAAAGGCATAATTTCTAGTCCAGTGCACAGATACTCTAAGAAAATGCACTAAACATAATTTCTGTATACATTGTATGAAAAGTGTATCTGTCCCACTGCAGAAATGGCCAAGGACCATGTTACTGATTCTTTGCTTCAATGCCTTTAATGCAAGTCATCTACCAAAGTAATGAGGTAGGCAACAGAAAACTTAATATTAACTTTGTGTGGCCCATTCAAACCTTTTTCTCACACACACACAAAAACATGTTTTTGTGATCTTACTTTAAACTAATAGCACCTCATCAGAGATAGCATTCTTTGGGTTTATGTATGTTACATTAGACTCCGGTGGGAGAAAAAGAATCCTGCCCTATCCAACAACAACCTCAGCCTAGGGCAAGACAATAAAGCCTCTACTTGGTAAAGCCAAACTACTTTTATGATATGCAGCAGTTAAATTCTTTTGCAACAACTTATGTTTATTACAGTCCAAAGTCACAAAGTCTAAGTAAATTTTTTTTAAAGTCTAAGTAAATTTAAAGATTATCTGCAACACGCATCCTTAGAAGAAAACTGACTCGCTCGTAAAAGTGGTTTTGAACTATTTCTGTAAATGGATCTCACAGTTTAAAATGATCAGCACAAAGAAATCACCATGCATTCAATGTGGATCATAGCAAAAAAAAATTGATAATGATGAAAATAATTTTTAGAGGAACATAAACATATGAACTGCTAAAGAAAAATATGGATATGGAACTGATTGCAATATTAGAAAACAGGATAGAAAGTAGAAATTTTTTTCTCTGGGGGCACCTGGGTAGCTTCATCCGTCGGTTAAGTATCCAACTCTTGGTTTTGACTCAGGTCATGATCTCAGGGTTTCATGAGCTTGAGCCCCATGTGAGGCTCCACTCTAAAAGTGTGGAGCCTGCTTGGGGTTCTGTCTCCCTCTCTCCCTGCCCTTACCCTGCTTGTGCTGTCTCTGTCTCTCTCAAAATAAATAAACTTAAAAATATTTTTAAAATTTAAAAGAAATTTTTTCTCTGATAATTGTGTCTGGGTCCTTGACTTTTCCATTATTTGTCAACTGCCACTTGCTCCTGTCATATTTAATCTCCCCCTTTGCCCATGCAGAACTTTCCTGTGTGTAAGGATGAATGCCTTTAACTCCCTAAGAAAAATCCCTTTTCCGAGTCTAATATACCAATTTTACATCCTGTCTGCTGCAGCTTAAGGCTGGGCAGGACCTTTTATGAATTGTTTCCTCTCCAGAAGGTTGTTTCTGCTATGCTGACACTTCAGAAAACAGCTTCGGGTACATTCATGGCTCCTTAACTCTGAACTCAAAAGGCAAACTTCTAATCTGAAAATGACCTAGGAGCCCAGAAGACCTGTGGTCCTTTATGAGACACTAGGCAGTTGCCCAGGCCTAGGCGGGACCCTCCATAACATTGTCCCCCCTCTTACAGACTGTCCATGAATTTCCAGGAAAAACTGAGAACCAAGTTTGTGTTTAAAAAACCCTACTGTTAATTGAAGAACGTAAACACGTTATTATTCCTGCTCTCTGATACCACTCAACACACTGCCATTTCCCAAGTTACTGTAGTTCATTAGCTGCATAAAAGCAGTTCTACTGGTATAAATTTTTAAAGATAAGTTCACCTTTCTCAAGGAGCAAATGAAAAGGGCAAAGCATGACAATTTCTCATTTTATAATGGGAAATTTATTCAGGACTTTTTTCCATCATTTATCATGGAAGACACATTACAATTAAATGCCTTCATTTGCACATAAGTAGCCTACAAACACAGTTTTTTAAATTCCCTAGGTATTTACAGTGTGTATCTCTCTAGCTATTTTATGTTTCATTTTTACTCTCTTCACCCATTAGGCAGTCGACTCAGAAGCTGCACTAAGAGGGTCAGTAATGACAAAAGATCTCACGCAGAATGATTTTCATTAAATCCTGAACAGGTAAGCAAAAATCAAAGTAACAGAAAAATCCAAATTGTCAAAAAAATTATGTATTTCAACCCTGATTACCAATATGTTGAATAATAATTACCATTTTTATGACAATGTCATCAGAAAATAGGAAACTAAAAATTATGGGAGAGATGTTTATTTTTCAATGATCTATTAGGCCTTTTCATTGAAAATGACATACTCATTTTCCTCAGAACTGAAAAATCCTATCACTTAAATATTTTGGAAGCCCATGTACACATGTTCCATTATATTCTTGCCTTCTCCTTTCATTTATGTGGTTGAGTTTGCTTCTGGAATTGTCATGGTATTTTTCATCCTGCTAATAACCAGTATCTTTGTAGTTACCTCTTGGAAGCCTACAGTAAAAATATAATTCTTTTTGATTTATTTATCTTCATAGCAAAAGTATTTTCATTTCACCAGTTGCCCAAGGTAAATGAGGTGTACCAATCACTGTGCAGTATAAAGAAGTAAAGTGAGAACTTGGACATGTGGAGTCTAGTGCAAGTCTCTTTGATCTTGAACAAGGCTAATAACTTCTCTGGGTTCTCATCTTCTGAAAAGCTCTATATAAATATGAGTATTGTTATTACTATATATTTAGCTATAAAGTTAGAGTATTGAACTAAATGATCTCTGAGGTTATTTCTATGTTAAAGTCTATGATCATTTATGGAAATATAAACAGTACTGATTTTCATTATTTCAATTAATGTCAAACATGCGCATACAGAAGAACTACCTTATACAAATCACTAAGTAGACAACATATTCCATATCACAGAGAATATTCTGAATATTAATATTCAACCTGAGTATAGAATCTGATTTGAATTTTTTCTTGATTATAAGAAGATGAAGGTTATTTCGATAGGTCACTTGAAAGGTAATTTCCCCCAGATTTTCAATAAGGGTATGAATTTTACTCATGGTTTGAACTCAAGGTCAACTCTCTGAATGTAATGAGTAGAAAAACAGATTTAAAAGAAAAAAACTTTAAATTCTTTATTTTATATAAAGTGAAGTTTTTCCTGCAGGGCTATCCTTTGTTTTTTAATGGAGCCTGTACCATCTGATTGGTGGTTGGAGAGAAAGGGATAGAGAATACTAAGCGGGCTCCAAACTGACAGCAGAGAGCACAATGTGGGGTTCAAACTCCTGAACCATGAGATCATGACCTGAGCCAAAGTTGGATGCTCAAATGAGTAAGCCACATAGGCGTCCCAACTTCAAGTCATATTTTTATTTTTTTATCAAGCTATGTTTTTAAAATGGTAATGAAATGTGTGTGACAGGCTAGTACACATCTCAGACAGAATCTGGTACAAAACTCATGAATGTATAAGGAGTCAGTGATACTGAAGAAGGGGGACTTTTTTTTTTTTTTTTT